>NC_091392.1:68515000-68562500 GCF_032191515.1 Phaenicophaeus curvirostris | reverse complement strand
AACTAAATGTGTAGTTTATAGGACTATAGAATCATAGAATCATCTGGGTTGGAAAGTACCTTAAAGTTCCAAACCCCCTGCCATGGGCAGGGACATCTTCCACTGTGATTTAGCCAAAAGATTGTTCTTCTTCCCCCTGGCAATGGCGTTGAAAGAGCAAGAAAAATACATATTGTCTTTTAGCTTTTGAGGACTTTTTTTTTCTTGCAATTCTATAAACTTCAGGTTACAACTGTATAAAACACAGTGACACATTCTCCAAAGTTTTACTCATGAAAAAGTCACTGACTAAAAGAGACCACAGCAGCAAACTGAGTAGGATTTACTGTAAATCTAAACCAGAATCACACTTGGGGCTCATATCTGTTCTTCCCCTTCCTCCTGGTAACAAACATAAGATATATGCAGAGTAGTACCATGCAGAAACCAATTTTCTTTGGCATTCTTTATCCAAGGAAGGAGAAGAAGATGGTTATAAAAATAGCATGCATTGCCAACGGAAGGGATAGATAGGGGAGGGAGGGGAGAGACCGGAAATAATTTAGAAGGAAAACATGAGAAGCTGTGCCAGAGGAAGAATCATTCTGCTGGAATATAGCTATTTTTACAGTCAGCCTCTTGTTTCAGGCAAGGCAGTTGCATACACTGTGACCTTTCTGTGAACAGGACTGCAGCAACTGACTGACAACACTGCTTTCAGTGGTGTGGTTGCAGCTTGTGTATACAGATTGAGCTACATTAAAACTCCTGCATTTGAAAACAGATAGCCATGTAGCTACAGCAATATGGAGCTACTTATCCAAAAGCTCACCAACACCATGCTGACCTCCAGGTAGCTTGTTATGAAGTACTCAAGGGAACTGATTCAAAGCTGCACTCACACATGGAATGAAACACTGATTTACTTGGAAATGCCTTCTGCTAGGTTTCTTGGATGGCTGTGGCTGACTGCTCTTCCCTTTGTTTAGTCTGTCTTCGCCAAGTTATTTTCTGATAATCCTTCTTTCTGCCTGCTGCTACATCTCTACCAAGCACATTAGGCTGATTTTGTAATTTTAGCTTTGTAAATAATTCCAACACCTTAATACATACATATGACCAGAAACATCAAGTCTGTAACTTGGGAAGCCATAGCTTTTAGGTGTGCTACGGCATGACCTGGGAGAAAAGAAAATTAAGTGAATAGAAGGGAAGGATAAATCAGAGTTAGAAATTTCTTGGAGTCCAAAATCTCCCTCTGACACAGGCTATGTGTGACATTCAATTAAAGGGGAACTATCTATCCCCTTGATAAAATGAAACATCTACTTAAGGATCAAAATCAAAACCTAGAAGAAAAAAAAAAGCCTGCCATTTAAAAACTTCAGTGCTTTATGGACTAATAAATGGCTGTCCACTTTGAATAGGTTCCAGTACTGACGTGTTGTCTCATCAGTAAATAAAGATGTTAGCAGTTTACTTTTCTTGACAATTAACAAATTGTTTTTAAATATCGAGACCAAATGTTGGCATTCTCCATAAAACTCTGCATCAAACAGGTGCCCAAGAGATACACTTGCCAGACTTAAGTATACATGAAAGCCAAATCTAAATACAGTTAGTGTGGTGCTTTTAGTACTTAGAGCCAAATTCAACACTGATGTAATATCTCTGAATTAAGTTATGCGTCCCCAGTGATGACAATGACTCCTCCTTTATAAACAGATTCCATAATTCAAATATAATACTATTTTCCTATTCAAAAATCATGGAAGTAAAAGCTTTTCATCATTAAAATGTGTTAAACAAAATGTCTTGTAATTCTGGGTGTCTCAGATAGCTTTTGAAAAATTATATAAGCTCTCTGGCTGTTCAAACTGACTTCAGAAAATGGATGCTGCAGTAAATGTCATGAGTAGTGTACTGTTAAATGTTTTAAATAGCACAAGTGGCCGGAGTCCATAGGCATATGTTGTAGACCTACTCCATGAATCTCTGTGCAAAGGTCAGGGGCTGACATTATCTGGCTGTGTTGTACAGGAAGCCAGACAAAAAGGGGTCCCAAATTCAGCTGACCAAAATAGCAGGTCCCAAGCCACTGTCTCTGTGTGAAAAGGGTGGCCTCAAGAGTTGCAAGCTGCCTGCAGGGTATCTATCTGAGTAGAATCACCTCCACGCTTCTACAGAGGGTTTTCAACACCCTTTCTTGCGAGACAGATGTAGAAACTAGATGTTATCCAATAAAATTTATGGCAGTAATTGTAGTAGGTGTGTTGTGGCCATGCTAGCTCCTACTCACACTTCAGAAGTCACATTCCGTCATTATTTCCATTATTTTGTTTAATTGAGGTCTTGGTGTTTAAAGAATATTATCCTGTCATTAAGGGAAAGGCAAATAGGCCCTTTCCTAATATCAAAGCTCATGCCCTTCACACGCTTAAAATCTTCAGTTGTATTATAACAATGAATTCTGAAAGATATTTTCTTACTCTGGGAGCCAAATATATGGTGCATGCTTCCTCTGTGGAAAAAAAAATTAGCTTACTATGAAAAAATAATGTGCAAATGAAGAAAGAAAACATTTTAATACAGTTAATAGCATTCTTAATGACAATTATCCAAAGAAAATTAGAAATGAGAGGGACCTACTAGACCTTTCAGTCAAGCCTGGCTTTTGTATAGGTATGAATCCTATAACATCTTCCCCATTCAGTTTAGTGGTACCTAACTACCCTTGCTGGCCATGGCACTGCCCCCTTATTACAACAGCAAAAATGTATGACATGTTTCTCTGCAGGAACATTGCATCAGTCTGGGTGAGTACAATAAATTCATCAGGGATGTTCCACACCCCAGCTCCTTCATCAGATCTATTAAAGATACTCTTTAATACTCTCATCAGATCCAGCAAAAGGCAGGCTGCAGGTCAATAAGCCAAGCACTTGTGGCACTCTCTCCCTTTCCTTTTCCATTATTTTGAGGTAGGCCTGCTCCTTCATCATGTGGCAAAGATTGGATTCAGAGGTTTAGGAAAAATGGGGCAGTTCACCATTAGAGTATTTATTATTTCCAGTAGGCTGGGGGAAGCAATTCTACCCCTCTACTTCCATCTGATAAGGCCACATTATAACCAGTTCTGTAGTTCTCGGCACAAGAAAGACAAGTACCTGATGTAGTGGGTCCAGAGGAGGGCCACAAAAATTATCAGAGGAATTGAATACCTCTTCCATGAAATATCTCTTCTACTTCCTTCTATGAGGAAAGGCTGAGAGATTTGGGGCTCTTCAGCCATCAGTGAGACCTGATTGCAGCCTTTCAAAAGGGAACTTATAAAATGGGGACAAATATTTCAACAGGACCTGTAGTGATAGGACAAAGGGTAATGGTTTTAAATGAAAAGAGGGTACATGTAGAGTAGATATAAGGAAGAAATTTTTTACAATGAGGGAGGTGAAACACTGGAACAGGTTGCCCAAAGAGATAGTAGCTGCCCTGTCTCTGGAAACATGCGAGGTCAGGTTGGACGGGGCTCTGTGCAACTTAATCTAGTTGAAGATGTCCATGCTCATTGCAGAGAGGTTGGACTATGTGACCTTTAAAGGCCTCTTCTAACACAAACTATTCTATGATTCTATGCTCTAATGGTAGGTATTCAAATTGTTGCTGGGGAAAGTTCAAAACGATTGTCTTAGGAGGCCACATGCACTAGGGATGTCTCTTTCTCCATCTAAGGAGGAAATTGCAATCCTTGTGTCATCTCTCAGAATTACTCAAAGAGATAAAGGATTTTTTTCTTTAACAGGTTAAGTTTTATTAATCCTACTTCTGTCTCCCTGTAGCACCCAGGGTTTTTTTTTTCCCATTGATAGATCTTTTAACCCTTTCCAGAAGCTACAAGCTATTCCATTCCCCCTACAGCTATTGCTTAGTCAGCTTAAGTGATTCTATAATAGAATATATTAAAATTCTTATCTTTGAGTTGCCCTGATGTATCATCACACAACAGGATCTGTCACTATGTTCGAACATCCTTATTTAATATGTTAGGATGTTATCTGCAATAATTCATATCACTGTCCCTAGCTGTGCCCTAATACATAAGGAAAAGCAAGGAAGAGCAAGTGCCCGAGCTGAGCAAGAGTGAAGGACCAAATTCTGAAAAAGAACTAGAAAGTTGACAGGATTTACAAAAAAAAAGTGTGATATATTTACAGTAGAGAAGCATTGTGAGTCTACCAATTCCTCTCTTTATTCAGTGTAGGAGGATTTGGTCTATTTAATAGTAGTAGCATATTTTTAAGTATTCTAGAAGTAGCATTTAAAAAATGGTGTAATAGCCATTGGAGTAGTTTATGAGTGAGCTATGCAGTAACATTCACTGAAGCAGTCAGAATCAGAACAGAAACTGAATATCCAGCAAGATTTATCATGCAATTAGACAAAGAGGGCTGTATTCCTGCTGTTCCTTATTTTCTCTTTGCTGAAGAGTAAAACATGCAGTAATGAGTGTCAGCTGTACCACTCTTAATCAGATGTGTATGAAAGGTAACCATGACATTAATACATCTTAAAATGCTGGGACTTTAAGAACACTACCTGACATATTAAGTTGGGATAAAAACATCTGTACAGAAGGAAACGGATCAGTTACTTTTACAGAGTGACTGAAGCAAAGAAAGGCAAAGTTGAAAACTTGGTACTTTGGCTAAATATAGTAATTACTAAAGCATTACTGATCTTCTCTGCAATTCAATCCTCTCAAATCAGCACTCCAAAATTTGTCTGGATTGTGGAAAACATGAGCTTGAGATTTCCAGGAAATTTTTCTTGGACTTTGGTTTTTGGTTAGATACATTCAAGTAATAGATAAAATAAAAAATAAAATGTGTTCTGATAATTTAATTTACATGTATTTACATTTAATTTCTTTAAATATTTAATTTTTATAATTGGTGCTGTTCAGTGTGAATGTGACGGATTATACAGCAAACAAAAATTTTGGTCACTTGGATTTAAATACCTAACAAGGTCTTGTAAACTCCCAGAAGTGAGCCAAGCAGCAAAAGTAAATGTAAATGCTGGGTTTGATGTAACATATATCTGGTAAATATGGGTGTCTGTATGTTCCTTCTGGTGAAGGGAAAATAACTGATTTGGGGTTAAGAGATAGAGATATGCATTGGCATAAACATCAATGTTTTTTGAAAAGCAGTGATATAGACAAGAAAGCACTCTCCTCCATGAGAGAAGCAAGAAAGATATTTTTTCCAAGGAGAGAATTCCTGTTGTTGTGACTTACATGTACCCTCTTTTCATTTAAAACCATTACCCTTTGTCTTATTACTACAGGCCCTGTTAAAATGTTTGTCCCCAGTGTTTGTCTCCAGTGCCTGAGAGATAGTGTGCTGGCATGGTCCGCCAGTATATAACCACAGAGCAAGTGGGGGCAAGTACATCTAGTGACAGAAAGGATGAAACTGCACTGATGGGTTAGATATTCCAAGGACCAGTCAATTGGGAATGAACGCTATTTGCTTTATGAGAGCTGAGGGCTCACCAGCCCAGCTGAAGTGCAGTTACACCAATGCACGCAGCATGGGTAATAAGCAGGAGGAATTGGAAGTTATTGTAGGGCAAGGAGGCTACGACGTAGTTGCCATCATGGAAATGTGATGGGATGACTTTTATAACTGGAGTGCAGCTATGAAGGGGTATAAACTCTTCAGGAGGGACAGGAAGGGTAGGAGAGGAGGCGGGGTAGCCGTCTATGTTAGAGAGTGCTTTGATACCCTCGAGCTCGATTATGGTGATGACACAATCGAATGCCTGTGGGTTAAAATCAGAGGAGCCCACAAGAAGGTAGATTTTGTGATGGGAGTCTGTTGTAGACAGCTGATGAGCTCCTCTATAAACAACTGGGAGTAGTCTCAAGATCACTAGCTCTTGTCCCTGTGGGAGACTTCAGTCTTCCGGATGTCTGCTGGAAGTACAATACAGCAGAAAGGAAGCAGTCTAGGAGGTTCCTGGAGTGCGTTGAAGACAACTACCTCACACAGCTGGTGAGTGAACCGAAAAGGGAAGGTGCCTTCCTGGACCTGCTGTTTGTGAACAGAGAAGGCTTCGTGGAGGATGTGATGGTTGGAGAACACCTGGGACAAAGTGATCATGAGATGGTAGAATTTTCAGTTCTAGGTGAGGTGAAGAGGGGGATTAGCAGAAGAGTCACATTAAACTTCCAGAGGGCAGACTTTGTACTGTTCAGAAGCCTGGTTGGCAAAGTCCCAAGGGAGACAGTCCTTAAAGGGCAAGGGAGCCCATGAGGGCTGGGAGCTCTTCAAAAAGGAAATCCTGGCAGCTCAGGAGCAAACCATCCCCATCTTCCAGAAAAGGAGCCAACGGGGAAAAAAACCAGCTTGATTGAGCAGGGAGATCTTGAAGGACATCAAAAAGAAGAGAAATGTCTATGAGCTTTGGAAGAAGGTACAGGTGTCTTGGGTGGACTAAGGGAGGAACTGATATTGTGCAGGGAAAAAATCTGCAACTAGAGCTCAGATTGGCCAAGTCCGTGAAAGATAACAAAAAAAATCTTTCTATAAATACATTAACAATAAGAGGATCACCAGGGAGAATAATCAGTCACTATTGGATGCAAATGGAACAACTGTGACAAAAGATGAGGATGAGGTACTTAATGCCTTCTTTGCCTCAGTCTTTCACAGTAAGGAAAGTTGTTCCCTGTGTGTACAAACCCAGGAGGTAGAGGAGCAGAACAAATCTCCCATGATCTCCAAGACTTGCTTGCTCAGCTAGACACCCACAAGTCTATGGGTCCAGATGGGATCCACCCAAGAGTATTGAGGGAGCTGGCAGGTGTGCTTGCCAAACCCCTTTCCATCATCTTCCAGCAGTCCTGGCTGACTGGGGAAGTTCCAGTGGACTGGAGGCTGGCTGATGTTGTGCCCATGTCATGATGTCCTGGGTCAGAGGGAGGACCCAGGAAACTACAGGCCTCTGTGGATGTAGTCTTCTTGGGCTTCAGTAAAGCCTTTGACACAGATTCTCATAGCATCCTGCTTAGGAAACTGTCAGCCTCTGGACTGGACAGGCGAATGCTCTCCTGGGTAGAAAACTGGTTGCATGGTTGGACCCAGAGAATGGTGGTAAATGGTGTTAACTCCATCTGGAGGTCAGTGACAAGTGGTGTTCCCCAGGGCTCAGCGCTGGGTCCAGCCCTATTCAATGTCTTTATCAATGACCTGGATGACACTAAGCTGGGTGGAAGTGTGGATCTGCTCAAGGCTAGGGCAGCTCTTCAAAGGGATCTGAACAGGCTGGACCGCTGGGCAGAGTCCAATGGCATGAGGTTTAACAAGGTCAAATGCCGGGTCCTGCACTTGGGGCACAACAACCCTGTGCAGTGCTACAGACTAGAAGAAGTCTGGCTGCAAAGCTGCCTGGAGGAGAAGGACCTGGGAGTGTTGGTTGACACCAACTGAACATGAGCCAGCAGTGTGCCCAGGTGGCCACGAAGGCCAATGGCATCTTGGCTTGTATCAGAAACGGCGTGACCAGCAGGTCCAGGGAGGTTATTCTCCCTCTGTACTCAGCACTGCTGAGACTGCACCTCGAATACTGTGTTCACTTCTAAGCCTCTCACCACAAGAAGGATGTTGAGGCTCTGGAATGTGTCCAGAGGAGAGCAATGAAGCTGGTGAAGGGGCTGGAGAACAAGTTTTAGGAGGAGCAACTGAGGGAGGTTGTTTAGCCTGGAGAAGAGGAGGCTGAGGGGAGACCTCATTGCTCTCTACAACTACCTGAAAGGAGGCTGTAAAGAGGAGGGTGCTGGCCTCTTCTCCCAAGTGACAGGGGACAGGACAAGAGGGAATGGCCTCAAGCTCCGCCAGGGGAGATTTAGGCTGGACATTAGGAAAAAATTTTTCACAGAAAGGGTCATTGGGCACTGGAACAAGCTGCCCAGGGAGGTGGTTGGGTCACCATCCCTTTAGGTATTTAAGAGACGGGTGGATGAGGGGCTAAGGGGCATGATTTATTGGCAGATATGAATGGTTGGACTCAATGATCCTGTGGGTCTTTTCCAACCTAGTGATTCTGTGATTCTGTGACTTCTGTCTAGAAAAGAGTGCTTCCCTATCCTGGCACAAATCATGTAGCAGCAACATTATGGTGCTCCCTATAAGCCCCAGCCTTTCATAAGAATTCAGTAACACTGAAGGTGAATCCCTGCTATGTGATTTTTCACTAACAAATCTTTTCTGAAACAGAGGGTCTAAGATTTTCATTACCTCTCTTGGGAAAGATGTTTAGAATCTATCTTGTCTAATGATCCAGAACTGATCCACTAACTTTGCAGTTTATCTTACATTAAATACCAGCCTACTTCTCTCATCTTAACCAGGTAAGGAAAGATGTAGCAAGAAGAATTCTTTAGACTCTAAACTGGAGAACCCTGCATTGAAACTCTTTCTCCTCCCCAAAATCTTTGAAGGATTGTTGAACTAACCATTGTTTCTGTGGTCTGACACTTGATATGCAAAATATGATTTTTCAGTTCGGCAATATGAGGACAAATAATAAAGGTGACCATGACTGATCATAACTTCACAGTCCTATTGGTCATGATCAGGGTGGCTAACTTCTTGGCTAATGTCTAAATCATATTTTGGTTCATCCCACATGGTGGAAAACTTGTTTACATACTTGTAAACTATCAGTGGCAGGAAAAGACTGCAATATAAGGATATATATGACATAGGATTCTGTCTAATTTTATATATATAGGCAAACTGTGTTCTCATACAGCTTCAAACTACAGGCCATATAGTCTAAATAAGGTCAGGATTCATGCCTTAGATAGGATTTAGATTATGTGAAGAAACTAATATTAGAAAAACATACTAGAATCTGAGTTTCTTCCCATCTCAGACAACTTGAAAGTTTCTTCCGATAAGCCCTTGTCTTCTCCTTCATCTCTAGGGCAGTGTAACTAGTCTCACATGCTCTAATGACTCAATAGGAAACTGTCAGCACAGAATTTTAACATCAGCTAACAAGCCAGGTCAAAAAGAATATCCTACAATGTTGCTATAACTTTTCTGGAAAAAGCAGAAAGCATATGTAACACTTGGCAATGACCTACCACTTCTTCTGTCATCCCTCTGTTCTTTGACACATGGAGATTTGTGCAAATGGGGGCAGGCAGAACCTTTTTAAAAATACAGCTCCATCCATATTCATCTGGAAGCCATATTTTTCTGCATACTGGGGTTTTGGTTTTATTTTATTTTGCCAGCATTCTGTTAGATGTAGTTCTGATTATAACCTGACCACCACGCTCCCAAAACTGAACTTTTGCACTGATTAAAAGTAAAGGCAGTGTGTTTATGAAAGTCAGCAAATCTGTAAGTCAAAAGAAGACACCTTACCAAAGGGTCAGAATTTGATATAAGGAAGAAAATGTCCAAAGGCATGGAAGAAATGCTGCTCCTTGGTTAGAAAAGATTCTGTTGCTGAGAAAAATCAAACATTAATATTTCATTTCTTTATAGACTTTCTACTCTTGACTCTGAGGAGGTAATACAGCCTGAAAGCCCCATGAAGGTGGGGAAAATATTATATGTTTTCTACCTCCAGAACATTTTAAACCAATTGACCTCAGTATGGTGGGAACGCCTCTAGCCTCATGGCAGAAAACAACTTTAAATGCCCACTACAAAATTTAATATCTATGATCTAGGAGAGAAAGAAAAAAAAAAACCAAAAACTATCAAACTGATGCTTTGGTTTGTATATCTCAATTTAAAACAACATCTTGGATCGAAGAAGAGAGGAGAGGAAAGTTAATTCATCCAAATCTTAAACTTTTCAACAAGGAACAGGGTTGCAGTTTAAAATATTTTTCTACTCTATTACTTGTCCAGCATAAGCTATTTTACATGATGGAATATTTTACTGTTGTTTTCTAATGCACTATTCCTCATTCAGATTTGGACAGACAAGGAGACACTGAAGAGATGTATTTACTGGGGATGCATTGTCTAGTTATAGCTTGCACTAGTAACACATTGCATATTCATCAATACTGGGCAGATGATTATACAGCCACTGTCCTCATTGACATTTTTTAATCCCTTGGATAAAGCAGAATATTCAAGAGCTAAAGCAGACAAAGTATTTAACAAGTTTTATCTCTTTACAGATTACTCAGAGAGTTTTTTGAGGGGCTCACTGTTGAGGAAGGCATAATACAGCTGAAATATTAACACTCATTTTCTTATGCTGGCTAGTAACGTTGCTACTGACTCATTTTTATTGAAAATTTAATTTTTCTATGTTGACATTAAAAACCTACACAGGTGCCTTGAAGTCTGGAGTTACATTCCAGCTGATAATATTTGGCATTTTTTGTAGAGAAAACTTTCACATATGTCGAAAAATCATCTATCTGTATTTTCACTTTTTCTAAAAAAACTGTCATTATTCCATGTCTTTCACTGTGTGACACTCCTTACTCTAGTACTTTAGCATTTTGAGAACATTAATTTATCTTAATAAGCTCTGATAAATTCCATTAGAAATAAACAGTATATCAGAGAAATCAAATGAGTATCCAAAGTCATATCAAACTCCACTCCTTAGAAAATAAAGTTATCAGTGACAAGATACAACTTCGAGTCTTCCTGTAGTCAAACAGACCAAGCAAAACACAAATAAACCCAGAACTTCCCATAAAGGCTACATTGGCCCTAGAAGTACATAGCTATGGATCATCTTATCACAACCCACTGCCGAAAGAGCTATAGGTTAAGTGCCTGTCTTGTCTTTAAAAGATCAAGCGTTATATTTAATTTTTTTTTTAGAACACCAGCATTTACTTTAGATTCAGTCTATAAACTTCAGCAAAGGCTAATATTTACACATTTTTTTGTTTTTATTTTGTCTTTCTGAAAGCACTACCAGCACCAAAGAGAAGAAAATGCCACCATAGTAAGAAATTAAAAAATCTATTGAAAACACATGGAAGTCATTTCTCAGAACATACTCACCATACACATACCCACAAATTTCACCCACAGAAACAGTATTATATCATAGTTTTATCAGAACCAGAAAAAGACACCACTAGTTTTCAAACTGCAGTAGTTGCCTGCTACAGATACCTGCTATTCAGATTTGTTCTGTTAAGAAAATTAAGGGAAAAAAGGGTATATAACCTAGTAGGAAAGCTTACAAAATCTTGCTGAGGAAGCAGCCTCAGTAGTATAGAAGTACTATTCACAATCCAAAGAAGACACACTGGTTTGGTATAGAACAGGCAGCGAAGAAAAATACATGGTCTCCTCTTCTATTTCATTATAATACGTAATTTTGTAGTCAACACAGTAATCATTTCATCCATTAGCTTGATAATAGCATCAAATTATTTTCATTTAATACTTGTAACGGTTGTATATTTCTGCCCACATATGTTACTATGCAGAGGTTTACTGGAAAAGTATCAAAAAAAGAAAGCCAATTCCAATATAACATTTTATAAAGCAAAGTAAATTTTAAACCAAGATATTTTTAGGTACAGCTGCACAAATCTGCTCTTACGAAGGTACAAATCATAACCAATAGAGTTGGTTTCAAGAGCAAGCATGTTTTAAGGGTTCAAAAGAGCACAAGCTTATGTATATTTACATTTACAGACTTGGGCTGATTGTTGATTGGAACTACCATTTGAACCAGGTAAAACACAGTGGTTTCTGCTGTTTCATCTTGAATTACTTAGAGAAAATCACAAATCCCTAGCACTGAGCTTCACAACTTACTTCTAAACTCATTTTAACCATCTGTGGTTTCTAGTACTCTTACACTAAACCCATCCCAGTGTAGTCTCCTGCCTTCCGTAAATAAGTTCTTATCTTACTGGAGTGTCCTTTTCAAAAGCTATCTCATGCATCAGGTACGATTATATTTAACGAGATTTTGGGGTATGTCTGTATATACCCCTGGGACTACAAAATATTAAAACATCTATGCAAGATCTGGTCCCTCATACTGAACTCCTCCTTCCCACCTTCTCATCCCATCAACTGGAGATGCCATTATTCACCTTTCAATGATTCCTGCAGGGTATTTGAGCTAGATCAAAAGTCTCAAGCTCAAAGTGCTTCTGAAAAAAATTGCTCTGGAAATTTAGCAAATGCAAAATGAACGAGGTGAACATCTTCTCCAATCCTCTACTAGGTCTATTTTATTTTTAAGTATTTAAACAAGGCAGAAAACTTGGTTTTTATAAAACTCTGACTAAATTTTCAACTTTGATGTCTAGAAAAGTTTTGAGAAATGCTGCGGACGCCTAGTACATAGAAGAGCTATTTGGTTTACCACAAAGGTCCTCCATTTCAGTCTTTATTTAAGCTTTTTTTCAGGTAGAGGTATGACTGAATTTCCTAAATAGAATGCAATAGAAATAGAAATAGAAATAGAAATAGAATGCAAGGGGATACCAACTTATCAAAATGCTTCACCACAAGAGGAAGGTTAGAAAGAGGCTCAAATCAGATGTCATTCATTATATATCTTAGGTCTTCAGATGCTATGGAATGGTAAAAAAATACAGCAAGGCAGTAGGAAAATGCTACCCCCCCACTTCATGCTTGGGAAAGAGTTTGAGGTTAGTTTCTTGGTTTTTTACATGGTTGGAGGGAGGTGGACATCAAGGCTGTATCACAGTTATTGAATTCAAATAAATAAAACAACCAACCAAACAAACAAAAAGTAAGCTATATCTGCTGACAAGGAAAAAAGACAGGGAGTGCACTACAGATATCAGGCACAAAATAACAGCTGTATTAACAACCAAGCACCTAACCTTGCATGAAACCTCTTCCAGCCCACTGGGCTAGGAGAAGAACTCACCTAAGAACTGAGGCTATTCTGATGGTAGCGTTAATAGGATGCCTGCTTATAGTTTGCATTTTAATTTCAATATATGTTGACGAGATAATGATAAAAGACCATACCCCAAAATAAACAGACAGAAGAATTGACTTGACCTGTTCACAATGGATTTTAAAGGTCACTGTCCTCTCTTCCTACTTCTTTTCATTTTGATGACTGGACTTTCTTCTGCATTAGTCAATGTAGAAGTATGCTACGTCTTTCACAGTATGAAACACCTCAATCACGCTTTAAGTTTAGCCACTAAAATGTCCAGATCATATCACTACCTGTTTTTTAAGTAGGCTTTTTCTTTAACAGCACTTCAATATGCAGCTTCAAATCATTGGAGTAGGGGAGAAATGCAGAGAAATGTACAAAATGTGGAGGGCAGATCTGGAAAAGGTAGGTGTGATTGAAATCAGAATCCAGAGAACTAGGTCAGTGAGTGAAGATATATGCAGAAGGAAACTAAAACAACTAAATGGATTAGAGGCTCAAATAAGAAAGAAAGCATGAAAGATATCTCAAAAGAGACCTCTTCTACAGCCAAAAACTAGAGAGAGAAAAGCTCCTGTGGACCATGAAGGAGGCTGTAGGAAAATGAAAGGTAGGAACACAAAAAATCAAAGAAGACAAGAACATGGTGGAGTATGAAAACAGCAATGGCTGAGTATGAACTCTGAGAAAATAGTAAAGAAGCATAACATGGAACAAGGGCTCTTGAACAAGAGACACATAAAACAGTGAAAGTATTGGAGAGAAGCAATGCTTCAAGCATTAAGGGTGAAAGAATATAGAAAAAAGAATAAAAGATATGAACTGAAAGGGTTAGACAATGCACTTTTCCATGTCACAAGAGGTTTTGAGAGTGATAGCAGAAGGAGTTTATCACAGGGGGATTTCTGGGTGATCTTTTTACGATATTTTTTTAGTCAAATTCCCTGGCTCAGCCTGAGGAATAAGTTGAGTCCAAAGTGTTCTGTGCTTTTGTCCTAGGGGGCAGCTAGATATAGGAAGAGTGATTCAGTAGGCAGACCTACTTTAAGAAAGATGCTTATAGATGACATTACTGCAACGGACTAGAGAGGTCTTGACAGGATTGTGTTAGCCTTTGCCTAGAGAGAAATCAGGTTTACTTTGGATTCGATCTTAGAGTTGGGGCACACATGCCCTTTCAGACAACCTTTCAAAGCAGGGCTACTCACTTGCCCTGGATAAGCCCCTAGTCAGACCATACTGGTTTTCACCTTATTTTGGAAAAAGTTACCAGCTGATAACTGTCAACAGGGAGTCATGGTGCATCCTGCAGTGAGTATGATATAATCAAGGTCAGAAGTAGAACTAGAAGGGTGCCAGGAAAATGAGGCAGCAATATAAAACCAAATTAATTTAGTTAGTCCGAGATACAGGAGCCAGGTGTGTAGGAAAAAACAGAGAAAAATAAAAAACAAAGTAGGCAGAAAATTAGAACAAGTAGAAAAGCACTGTAAAAGCACTGTTAATTGCACATTCTGGTTCAGTTATCCTGGGAGTAGACAGTGATTTTTCACAATCACTATCATCATGTAACATAACAATTGCCTTTTTATTCCCAGTTCTATAGAAAGTATCACTAGATTAAAACAATGTAAATTTACTACCAAATTTTCTACGCAGATAAAAATTCAGTGCTCACAGTTTCTATAGAAAGTTCCAATACATTAAAACAATGCATATTTACTACCAAATTTGTTACACAGATAAAATTGCTGTGCTCCCTATTTCCTTAAAGCCAATGAGCAAATTGTAAAGATGCACATGTCACAATCAGTTACGAACAACTTCAGTGTCTTGTTCAGGTGAACATAAGCAGTGATCTGTCTCCTGTTTTGCTTTCACTTATCTCAAAATTACAAAATAAAAATTGAAATAGAGGACCAAGAAAATTACATCCAGCTTGTCAGCTGTTAATTTACATGTTTAGAGGAATCACAGAATACAATTATAAATAATTAATTTTTTAAAAAAATAAAAAGCTTTGGAAAATTTACTTAGACTATGAGGTCATTTATGTTATAACCAAAACAAAAATTCCAAAATTTCTGAATTTGGGGAAGAGCAGATAAAATTCTGAGATGAGGAATCCATCTGTGCATTTGTTTATATTAATACTTTTTTTCCGCTTTTTTGAAAACGGAAATCTTTTAAGAGCAATTTTTCTCATGGGAGAAATGTTTACAATGCTATTTAGAGTCTCTGACTTTATGTGAAAGAACACAGAACGGTGCTGTAAGTTTGTGCTTCCAAGTAAACATCTAGTTATAAAGACAGCATTGAAAAGAAACTAATGAAATTCCAAGGTGTTCTAGGATGGCTGTTTTATTCTGATCAGTGGTAGATTGCACTATTGACCAAGTGTCAGACACAGAGCAATACGCTGATTGAATAAAAGGGTATACATAATCAGAGCGGAGAACTTTGCCAGGGCTAGCTTTGTTGCTTTTCTTCTAATACCAAGAGAAACCTCTTATTTCTCCCTTTCCTTCTCTTTACCATCCACACCCTTATTCTGCTGTAGAATGCAAATACATTTCCATTCACCCCCTCCCTCTTCTTCTGGTGGTATCCTCAGATAAAATAATGTGAGGTGTCTCTGCCAGAGACACTGATGAAATATATGCAGACCATATATTAATCTGTTATCTCTTCTGTAGGTGTGAAATGTGATGAAGATGACAGAGAACCCTGCTTTGCAGGCCTTAAGTAATCTGAGCCAAAGATATTTAGATCTATCTTTCAACACTGCAAATCAGTTATTATGGGAAGGGGAGAGCCCTTGGGATGCTTACCTTGAAACATATTTCAAATGCATGGGGACTTGCATGAAAATTGGGTAATGAATGAAATTCTGATTGCAGAAAAATCACTTAGGGACGTGCTTGCTCTTGCATGCCACTGCTCTCTTTGTAAACCCTAAATGCTTAATGATGTAAACTTTTGTACTGCAGATTTTGTAATGCATTCTCTCCCTCAAACTGCTTTTTTCCTCTTGGACAAGAAGGGTGTCGGGTGGAATACTAGTTTTGTCCGCTGGAAAAAGATAAATAATTCAGCAGCTGCTGTGATGGTTTAATAGCACAGAAGACCAGGTGTGAAGGAAGTAAACTTTCTCACCGGGTTGTGAGTTACACTAACAGAGAAGCAACAGTGTGTATGTAGCTAAGCTGTTGCCAAGTCTTAAGTAATAAATATATTAACTATCCAAGAAAAAGAAATGTCCCTGTTATTCTATTTAAGATTTAGTATGCAGATCTTTGTCAGGATTTTTCTTCAATGGAGGGCATTTTTTCCTGTCAGAGGCAGAAAGACAGGGATCTTGTAGATCATGTCTTAATGCTTGGAATTGTCACACTATCATGGACACTATAGCTTCACCCATAGCTCTAAGATCCGTCTGGGTCTTGTGCTCCTTTAGTCAAAGTTTTTTACAGTCTAGATATTGAGAGTTCCTTTACCACTCCTGTCCTGAATGTTTGGCTTCCTGTGGCCGTACAGCAGCTGCCTCAGCAATGGCCCTACAGAGCTTCCCATCCATGTAAAGTTGAGCAGCATCTACAAGGCTGTGTGACACCCAATCCCCTTTCAGATTCAAGCTGCTACAAAGAGAAAATAAGGTCCTGTTTCTCTCTTTTATTCTGTTATTTCTTTATTAGAGGGGTGGAGATAAACAAGTGCAAGGTGAAAAAAAATCAAAATCAGAAATTTCAGGTACTCAGAAGGAATACATGAAGAAGGAAAAAATGTAGAAGGAAAAGGGGACTTTTTTTTTGCATATTAGTAAAAGGCACAGCACCAAAATGGAGCAAGCACAGCATCACAACTTTTACTGATCACTATTGGGTATTAAATGAACCTTTTCCTAAACTAAACTATTAATAATTGAAGGTTTGTTTAAGAACTCATTGTTTCTTGCCACAATTTTCTGTACGAAGGAAAAGACATTTTATGAGAAGAATATCTTCAGGCAGTCCTAGCTTTCATATTCAAATGCAAAATGGAGACTTATTTTACAAATAATATTTTCTTCCAAGCCTGTATCACTGACCAGTCACAGAAAAACTTTTTTGTTTTGATGAATAAATATGCGATCTCTGTTTTACAGACTGAAAAATTGAGTATAAAATTGAAACCATCTGCTTCAGACAATATCAGGAATGTTGGCTAGAAAGCAATACCTGTTGCCCAAATCTGCTGCTAAATTGCTGGTATGCAGCAATTTACACTGTATGCCAACAGTTATTTTTCAGTATATCTTTTTATCTCTCACCCAAAGTAAATGACTTGTGATCATTTCAGTGGCATGTTAATCCTGAAAACACTAGAAATACCTCTGACAAAATAAAAATATTTTATTTCTATAATTCATGGGATATAAGCACAACTAATATGATTAAACCAGATTAAGATTTTAAGAAAGTCCCTCCATAAATATTTCTCATCATTGCTAGAGACATAGGAATTGTAATAGCAGATTGGTTTATGCCATCACTAAAAGATAAACAAAGGTGAATCATAAAAAAAAACAAAAACAAAAAAAAACCCCACACAAATGGGCATTTATCTGAACTTTTAAAAAGATCAGATTCACTGCATTATCACTCAGTGTATGTATTCACTTTGTAACTATATGAGCAAGCATTCTATGGCAAGAATGATAACAAAAAAGCTTTAAATAAAAATTGAGGTAGTTGAGAAAAGTATCTGTAGTACTAAGTGCCAGTACTTATAGCTGACAGCCAACTATAATCTAACATTAGCACAACTACAATCAGTAAATCAGAATGTTCATTCTACATTATTTTTTCCATTTGATTACATGACAAGTATTCATTTTCATGTCCGTATCGGAACAGCACAGAATTGGCCCCATATTTCAGTGTAACCCTATTTTTTTTTACATCTGTTATTGCATATATAAACTGTAGGAGAAAGTTACCATATGTTTTCCCTGGGTACAGCCCGTCAGTATTTCTAAATACAATATATTTACTTACCCTCCTGGGAAACCAAATATAGCAGGGACTGTAGAGAAGAAAACAATGTATGGTGACCTTCTGCAAATGTTGCAAAGATTGCAATACTGCTGCTGTTGGTTTCTCCTAATCTGAATGAATATAAACTCATAGTCTCATAGACTCATAGAATCAGAGTGGTTTGGGTTGGAAGTGACCTTTAAAAGGCACCTCATCCAAACCCTCTTCAATGAGCAGGAACATCTTCAACTGGATCAGGTTGCTCAGAGCCCCACCCAACCTGACCTTGCATATTTCCAGAGATGGGGCATCTACCATCTCTCTGGGCAACATGTTCCAATGTTTCACCACTCACATTGTAAAAAAATTCTTCCTTAGTCTAAATGTACTCTCTTTTAGTTTAAAACCACTGCCCTTCGTCCTATCACAACAGGCCCAGCTAAAATGTTTGTCCCCATCTTTTTCATAAGCCCCCTTTATTTACTCAAAGGCCACAATCAGGTCTTCCCAAAGCCTTCTCTTCTCTAGGCTGAACAATCCAAACGTTCTCAGCCTAGATGTTTCATCCCTGTGGTAATTTTTGTGGTCCTCATTTGTACCCACTTCTGGACCCACTCCAACAGATCCATAGAATCATAGAATAACCAGGTTGGAAGAGACCCACCGGATCATCGAGTCCAACCATTCCTATCAAACACTAAACCAGGCCCCTTAGCACCTCGTCCACCGGTGCCTTAAACACCTCCAGGGAAGGTGAATCAACCACCTCCCTGGGCAGCCTGTTCCAGTGCCCAATGACCCTTTCTGTGAAAAATTTTTTCCTAATGTCCAGCCTAAACCGCCCCTGGTGGAGCCTAAGGCCATTCCCTCTCGTCCTGCCCCCTGTCACTTGGGAGAAGAGGCCAGCACCCTCCTCTTTACAACCTCCTTTCAGGTAGTTGTAGAGAGCAATGAGGTCTCCCCTCAGCCTCCTCTTCTCCAGGCTAAACAACTCCAGCTCTCTCAGCCATTCGTCATACAGCCAGTTCTCCAGCCCCTTCACCAGCTTTGTTGCTCTTCTCTGGACCCGCTCCAGAGCCTCAACATCCTTCTTGTGGTGAGGGGCCCAGAACCGAACACAATATTCGAGGAGCGGTCTCACCAGTGCCAAGTACAGAGGGAGAATAACCTCCCTGGACCTGCTGGTCACGCCATTTCTGATACAAGCCAAGATGCCACTGGCCTTCTTGGCCACGTCCTTCCTGTGCTGAGGACTCCAGAACTGAACGCAGTACTCCAGGTCAGGCCTCACCACAGCAAAGTAGAGGGGCAAAATCACCTCCCTGGACCTGCTGACCATGCTTCTTTTGATGCAGCCTAGGATATAGTTGACTTTCTGGGCTGCAAACGCACATTGCCAGCTCATGTCAGCTTTTCATGCACCTGTACACCCAAGTCCCTTTCTGCTGGGGTGGTCTCAATCTCTATATCCCCCACTCTGAACAGATACAGAGGGTTGCTGTTGTGAGGTTCACATGGTCCCACCTCTCAAGCTTGTCCAGGTCCCTCTGGATGGCATCCTATCCCACAGGTGTGTCAACTGCACCACTCAGCTTGCTGCCATATGCAAATTTGCTAAGGGTGTATTCAATCTCACTGTCTACATCATTGATGGAGATATGAAGCAGTATTGGTCCCAAGATGGACTCCTGAGGGACATCACTTTTCACTGATGTCCATTGAGACATTGAGCAACTGACCACTTCTCTCTGGGTGTGACCATTCAACCAATTCTTCATCCTCCTAGCAATCCACTCATCAAATCCATATCTTTCCAATTTAGAGAGAAGAAACTTGTGGAACATCATGTCAAGGCCTATAGGGTTTTTTGCTGTAACAGCAGCTTCAATACCTCCATATCCAGCTGAAATTAATTTTACTGTGCATTTGATTTTGGCTATGGTTGTGGACTTTGCGCTGAACATCCACATAAACAATTTATTTCTCACACTGCTGCTCAGAAATATCTACCAGTGTATGAAAAAGGCAAATATAAATCCAATTTCTATTTTGTTATTCTAATTTAATAACTTTTATTTAACTTTCACAAATGTCATCCACTTCCACTGTGATTCCTTAGTTAATTGTGTAACTTAGCTGGGGATAAGAGGGTTTCCATTAATTTTTTATTCCAAGATAGGGCAATGAGCAAACAAACATTTAAACATATGTAAATACTATATATACATTTGTACATTATCCCAGAGAACAAGGAAGAGCATTAGGAAATACATAGGGTCCAGCAAAATGTGGATGACAACATCCAGATTTTTTTTTTCTGGCAAGTTTCAGAAGTATTGTATTAAAAGTGGAAGGTTTTAGAAACACACACACACAAGAAAGGATGTATCTAAGCCTGTGAGCCTTTAATTAGGAGCACAGGGGATAAGGTTGAATATCAGTTTACACTTTAATGTGTCCCTCCACCAAGGAGTAATCAACCTTTGAGTGGATGTTCAAGGGCAAGAATCTAATTTCTACCGATGTTGACGACAGGCAAAAATCTCAACATCTCTCTACAATAAGTGTTTTCTCCATAGTCATGAGCATGAACAGGTCCGAGGGAGAGACTCCATGTGTCACAGAGCATTGAATGGGCTGATGCCAAGAACCAATTCCATGCTACCAGCACTTTGCTGTACAACTCCAAGCAAGTCTATTCCTGATTACATGCCTCAGTTTACTCATCTTCAAAATATCTGCAATATTTATAGCATTAGAGCAATAACATGAGGCTGCTGTCACATTGATAAGTGGCTTAGAGATACTTGGATAGATGCTGACTTGGCATGTAAGTGTATATTTACAAATGAAGATGTATTCTATTGTTACGAATATTGTGTATTACAGGCTGTTTGCATTATCAATTTAATGTACACAAAGATTCAATCAAAGCTGTTTAAGACCTTGAAAAAGACGATACTCTGTGTATGTTCTGATAGGCTAAGTGTTGATTCAGCCTACACACACGCGCAAATAATATCTGGAGTCATTAGGGTCTAGCTTTTTGTAAAAGCAGTTTTCAAACTTTCAAAAATCCTTTCTATGTGTGATCTGTGAGTTGCCTTCTACATTCGAAGCTGATGAAATGCAGGAATGTTCACATTCATGAGACAATAGCTTTGACTGAATGCTGTAAAATGAAATAGTCTCTTTCAGTTTTTCCTTTCAAAAGGAAAATTGCATAAATAATACATTTGGGCCTTGCAATACAAAACAAGCACAATAGCTACTTTACAGCTTTCATCAAAATGAAGGCCATCTTTTTCATTTATATTATGAAACTGGTAATACAATATCATCATCTCTGATTGGCTGAAATCATCTAGACAGTGAGCTCTCCTTTCTAGATAATGCCACTTGGTCCTTATGTCAATGGAATGTGTAATGGTGGGACATAGAAGACAATTTTTTTGTCATTGGTTAGCAATGAAGCTTAAAAAAGAAGTAATAATGGAGATTTATTGAGGAATAAGCAATGTTTCCCAGAGAAAAAGAGTAAGACGAGTATCTAAAATGTTTCTGTGTGCCTTGTTGATGTTAGACTTTTATATTTGCATTCTTAATATATTCTTATTCAAGAGGGATAGAGTATGCAATGAGCAAAAGGGTAGTGTAATCTCAGAAGGACCCTATGATAAAAAGTACACCTTTAATTTCCTGTTCAGCCTTAGACAGATTTCATTCCACCAGACAGAAAAGCCCCACAAATCATTTAGATGTCGCAAAACGGTAGATGGCAGTTCTGGAGGTATACTGTTGTGCTCCATTCCCACCACCATCTTGGGTGCCATTTCAACTGTTCCCCACTCTCAACTGAAGCTCCTTCTTTGACAACTGTCTTTGTGTTCCCTACCCACCCTCTTTCTTGCCTCTCATCTATTGTCCTCATTCCTGGACTAAAACTGAAACTCAGCCAAACATGGAGTATAACTAATCACACAGATCTATTCATAGTTTTCCTTAGGGAATTCTCAAACTCTCATGGCTGCAGATATTTTGCATTTCCCTAGCTGTTTCCTGTATCATGAGAAAATATGACATCATGCCTGGGTAAAGAATAATATTTTCTTTCATATGATAAATGCTCTACCCTTCATTTGCTCTCTCAATTGCAGTGGCATTCTCAGCTTCTCAGATGTATTCACAAACTGCACATCCTGAGCTACATTTTCTCCCTCATAGTAACCTTTCAGAATAAAATATGCATCCCAGAATAGAAACCAAAGCAAAACCATACAAGGTTTTTAGATCCCAACTGAGACAAACACTTGGTAGAGCCACCTCTTTGAATGCAGAGTATATGTATACAAGAAGCAAGGACACTGTTACAAACCTAGAAGTTGGCACTTTCTGAAAAGTTTGGTTTCAGTCTAGTTCTGCCCACAAGGCAATCTACTGGAAACATGCTAAATGTGTTAGCTTTAACATACACTAGATACAGAGAAAATTTCATCACCCTTTCCCAGTTTTCTATTGAACCTACACATCTAAATGGCACAGAAGTACCAATATCAGCTCACAATGGGCAATATTTTATTCTTGGCACAGGCAGTCCATCTTGGTGCATGTTTGCTAGGTCTTTATTAGTCGGAGTCAGACTACTATATGTAGAATTCCCTTTGTGAAACCCTGGTTTCTGTCCAAGGTCTTTGACTACACCTTATACAAACCTTGAAGGTTTTCATGGTACCAAGAAGGACCATCGGTCTATTCAGAAACCAAGATTATGTACTACATTAGAAACAAGACCTATTTGACCTAGGTGACAAAGCAGTTCCTTGAGAATGTTTTCTCTTTTGTAAAATGGAATTTGAATGCTCTGAGAGGGTTTCAAACATGACTTGCTATTTTTGATCCATGGCATAATGCCACTAGATATTGTTTAACTAAACTCCAGTTGTGCTTGAGATGGGAGACTGTGCTACTAAACTTCCATGGTTAGTGCAAAGCCAACTGAGTGCTATGTTTTTTCTGCACCTAATCACTCGCTCATTGATTTACAATTCTATTTTCTGCAAGGACAGACTTCCCTTGTTCTGTTTATTGAATTCAACAGTATGGGTTCATAATCCTTCTCCCTTCTCATTTTAAACATGAGAGAGAGTAGAAGACTGTATGAAGCTTTTAGGTTTCAAGCTGGGAGCTTTCATTTTTATTGTGAATGCAGTTGGAACAGAAATACATATCTTAACATTATAAATTATATTTTCCCCATCAGATGAACCAAACCAAACTTTCTATGCAGGCACTAAATTTGGGCATTCTAAATCCACTTGTAGAAACTGAACATTGACACATATCTTCTGGGCAAAGCTGCAGCTATTAGATATGATTTGAATGCCAAGGTCAACCATTAAAACTATTCCATCCTCCACATCATTATAATATTGTACTACAAATGTCATTAGGATTGTGACATGGATTGTAAGACTATAACATTAATTTTCAGCTGGTCTGCAATTATATTTCTTTCACAGTGGAAGTGTTAGCTCTGACTTGATGAAGAATAATGCTGTGTCAGTACCTGGAAGGAGGCTTGCGGAGGAAAGATCACAGGTACTGAGACTTCACCAGAAGAACCCTGTCCCTTGAAAAAATCATCTCAGTTTAGATCAAGTATTGACATGTGCCTGCTGAGGTATAAAACTAAAGCATTCATGATCAAATAGCCCTTGGCCCTTTTCACAAAAAAATACTTTCAGCACATTTCTGGCTCTGTAGATATTTCTCCTATACCTCAGTGGACACAACATTGCTTACTCTCCTTGTATCAATGCCTCATCCTGCCGCTTACCTTGCAGCCATTTTTTCCTTCCCTCTCTTTTACCTTTGTGCTACGGTGTTTACTGCTGCGTTAGTAACCTGAAGTGATCACTGAGAATTTTCTGGGAATACAGCTGGGTTAATTTTCCTTCATCTCAGTTTAGGACACAATAAAATAAATGTGCAAACCTTTTCTACCAAGCTGAAAGTTCCCAGAGTGCTTCCCACCAAGTCAGTCTGACATGCTACCTCAGCCAGCCCTGCCAGTCAGTGCAGTGCAGAGGTAGTGTGCCTGCTTCTCTCTGGCTTTTCCTCTGGGCTCTGCTGTTTGCAGAGATCCTGTCCTGATGTGGCTGAGACAGCAGAGACCACAGCACAAACACAGTCATTTCCAAGTGAGCTTTAGTCATTTCTGCTTGTCCAAAAGCTCTTTCAAGGTTCACTTTTACCAGAAGCCCTGCAGTAATCTGTGGACAGATAGGGAGTTGCTTGGGAGTATTCAGTGTCCTTAGCTGGGGAAAAAAAAGAGTTTTCTGATGACTAGTTTCCAACAGTTTCTAAATACAAGAGGCTTTAATCTTGTCAGATGCAGACTTGTCCATTTTACTTGTTATTAAACAAGAACCCTTTTTCTCTAAGCCTATATTTATTATGTAGTAATGTGACAACTATGCCCCTGTCAAGAATGAGACGAGTTCTTGATTCAAGAAGTAACCCTGAGAGGAAAGGAAGTGTTCTTGCAGTCTGCTGCACAAGCAGCTGTGGGAAACTACTGCCTTCCCAAGAAGGAGGGGAAAAAAATATGTTTTCTTGTTTACAGAACTCATAGCGATGTTACTTCTCCTAGACTTCTTCCTGCTTGTGCTAACCTAGTGAGAAGGGAGGCTGCAAGGCTATAGTAGATTACACTTCCTACTTTTGTACCCTATGAGCATTCTGGGATATGGAATATATCTTGCTACTTCTACATACTTACATCCTACTACTGTTAGTACTTCTACTCACCACCTCTTATTATCCTGAAATGATTAATAGCAATTACCAAGCTCTCCCCTAAAAATATCAGTTTTGATTGTTTAAGTCAGGGCATACAAAGACAAATATCCTGACTACTACACACTTGTTCTTCCCATGCCTCAGCATCATCCTTTACTAAGGTAGAGGATAGAAACTGGAAGTTGTGGGGGAAATATTTTACAAAAGAGAAGCTATACTGAGCTAAAATCTTAGTGTTAGCCTATGAAAATCCTGGCAAGTAAGTATTAATAGCATGCAGTCAGCTCACAGAGAAGACAAATAGTGTCTCAGTAGAACAAAACAATGCATGTAGAAAAACTGTACATACTGAAAAGCACAATAAATTGTACTATGAACCCTACAGCTTTTAAACAAGCTTGTAACATAATAAATCTTTTGTTACTCCTTGTATCATATATTTTCAACTTTTCTGTTGTTTCATACATTCAAACATACGATCTAAACAGTACATTTATACTGCAGTGCTTTACCATACATGTTTCAAACAAATGGGACTCAGGCACAACCTAGGTTCAAAGTACAAGCCAATGAATTGTGCCAGATCTCTGTTCATAAGAAAGTTTCAGAAAAGAGCCATGAAACACTTCAGGGGCAATAGGAAAGCAATCCTAACCTTAGGGTTAGGAAAAAGGGGGACAAGGAGTTGGCATCTACCCCAGTGAGCAGGCAATGATTCCCAGAGCCACTTGGGTAGTGGCTAGATGGCCAAGAGGTGATGCAGCATCAGATGTTCAGGGAGAAGTCAGAAGGTGAGAAGGATGCAACGGGAGTGAGGCTTGATATCCAAAGGCTGGAAACCACTGACTCAGGACAGGACTGTCTTTCAGTAATTATTTCTTGGTCTCTTTAGTGGATTTATGATTTACAGCTTTCTTCAGCTTTTTAACTCCAAATATTCAAGCTTCATGTTTAACAAGAGGCAGAGCAGACAAGTCCACATCTAACAAGATTAAAGTCCCCTGTCTTTACACACTGCTGAAAGCAGATCCTCAAAGTACAATATCTGTTTCTTCTATTAAAAGTTTTAGGTATGGAATCACAGAATCATAGAATCATAGAATAGTTTGGGTTGGAAGGGACCTTAAAGATCATCTAGTTCCAAACCCCCTGCCATGGGCAGGGACACGTCCGACTAGATCAGGCTGCTCAAGGCCTCATGCAATCTGCCCTTGAACACCCCCAGGGACGGGGCATCCACAGCTTCCCTTGGCAACCTGTGCCAGTGCCTCAACACTCTCATGGTGAAGGCATTATACTTCCCCTTTAAGCTCAATTCATTCATTCAGCTTAGACACTTCTCTCTCCAACAGATAAAGTGATGTAAATAATTTATACAGGTAGCCTCACAAATAGGCTAAACTGTTTCCCTCTCTGCTCTCTGTCTTATCTCACCTGATGGACCTTGTTGGCCGACTTGTTTTTACAGAACGCTTCCCATCTAAGCAGACCTTCATCCACTTTTACAGAAAAAGGTGCAGATACCAAAGCCCTGATGGCAACAGCTACATACATCTCTGAGTCCAGATGTGTAGAGTAAGTGCATCCAGTCCTTTCAGACTCAACATCTGCCAGCTAAAACAAAGATGGCTTTAATCTCCCTCACAGTCCCTGTGTTTTAATTCAATCAGCTCCCCAAAGATGACACAGGGTGATCCGTTTGACAAATATCTCCAATGCAGACATCTAACATTGCTTCATGAAGGCCTGCTGGGGGTATCCAGTAAGTGCCCTTACCTATTTCTTAAAATCTGTGGGTTACTTAAGATCTTTGCTGAGGTATTTGATCACAGCCCCTATGAATGTAGAGATGCACAGAATATTCTGTATGATTTTTTTTACCTCCTCATCTCTGCTCTAACTTCCTAATAAAATAAGCAGTTTTGAATATAAACACATTTTTAGCTTATGTATTTTCTATCATATAATTTTATAGATAAAATACATACAAATTATATCAGAATTGCATATGCTGGACAGACAGATCATTATTACCAATACTGAAGTTCACATCACATAAATCCGGGTGCAGAGGGAATCTCAAGAACCAGTATGAAGAGACATTTCAGAGCAGGAATACAAACCTGGTGCTCACCCTTTGGTGGATCCTCCAGGGCTCTTTGGCACTGGAGGCTGTCCACAGACAATAGATATTCAGAAAATTTAGAATAGCAAAAGCTTCTTGCACTGGCAATGAATTAATTGTTGAAACACTGATATCAAACATCATCCACAGCATTTCACAAATGACCAGAAAGATATGGACTACCTATACTAGCTTCACCTAGGTTCACCTTGACCCCTATTTTCTTCTAAACGTGTAGGTCAGACAATAAAGATGAGAGATGGATAAAGACACAGGAAAAATAGTCGCTGTTGTGAGCTATCTGAAACTGAATTGGGGTAGATTTCTTGAAGACTGTATATGTTGTTAGTGTATGACCAATAGCATGAAGCTTTCTGAGTTTTGCCCTTTGTTCTCATAATAATACATTAGGAAAAAATTCTTCACAGAAAGGGTCATTGGGCACTGGAACAGGCTGCCCAGGGAGGTGGTTGAGTCACCTTCCCTGGAGGTGTTTAAGGCACGGGTGGACGAGGTGCTAAGGGGCATGGTTTAGTGTTTGATAGGAACGGTTGGACTCGATGATCCGGTGGGTCTCTTCCAACCTGATTATTCTATGATTCTATGATTCTGTGATAATCTTCCTGACTCTTTAGAGATGACCATCAGCATGTTAAAGGTAAAAGCTTCTCCTGTTCAAGCAAATGCCCACACTGAACATGTGCCATCATAACATGTCAAGCAGAAGGGCATTAAAAAATGTGAGGAGGTGCCCACAAATCCAAGATTTTGGAAAAAAAAAAAAAAAAAGGAGGCATTTTCACTGAAAAGTGACTTTACATCCTTCTGTTCCCCCAGTTATCTCATTTTTAAATAGGAAGGAACATCTCTCCACTTATTCCAAACCAGTTCTGAAAATGAATCGATATTCTGTTTGCCATTCTGCCTTTGCTGTGGGTGGCTGAAAGCTGACACTTTCAGGTGAAACTCTGTAACCATTCGGCTTTAATGTTTTTATATAAAACCCACCTAATTTTCTGTGTTGAGCTCAATACATCAGCCATTTCCAGCCACAGCTCACAGAAAAAATTAGAGAGCAGCTAGTACATCAAAAGTCAAGTATGAAAAAAATTAACAAGCAAGAAATTAAATCATTAAAACTCATCAGTATTTTGCCCAAAATATTTCATCATAATACTTCACTCTATCTTGCAGTTCTAGACCGCAAATCATGTTGCACTGAATGATAAATTACATTATCTTCACCTTACAGATGGGAAACTGAGGCATAGGAAAGTAAATAGACTTTCTCAATGAACTGATAATATAAAACTTATTTTCTGACTCTCAGTCCGACAGTCTATTCAATAGACTATCCTGTCTTTAATTCCTATCTGAAAAGGGTGAAAGAAATAAATGTGCTGTTATGTTAGCTTTTGCAAATCCATTTTCCCTTAGCACCAAAACAAAAGAAGCAGGAGTCAAATGCTTAAAATAGTTAAAAATATTAAAGCACACAAGAACACTATTTAGTTGCATTTACAGCTGTCAGGAGACCACGGCATCCTACTTTTATTTTATATTTTTTATAGCTAAAGATTTCATTGTAGTACCTGGAAATCATGGTAGTTTGCCGACAAGCTTGCAGCTTCAAGTACTCATTTCCAAGCCAACTGTATTTGAAAACAATGTTTGGCACTGAAAATAAGCAGAGATATAAGAAAAATATTAAAATCGCTATGGGAGTGACAGGAAAAAATGGAGTGAGACAGATTCCTCCAGCCTGATCCTTTATGATTCTTTTCTAGTTATTGAGTATATAAATTTCAATCCCCTAGTAGAGCTGAGGGGGGAGAAAAATACATGATTATCATATCACTCAAAGCTGCACAACTTTAAAATCAGCTCCAATATAAATTCACTCTCTATAAAATGACTTTTAATATTCTTTTCCTTAACATAAGTATTAAATTTTGTATGATTAAAAATTTATTTACTCTCTCTTCCTTAATTTAGATTTTTATTTGCTATTATTGCCATTCCCATCTGATCTCAACAAAATCACTCTGAACATTATGGTAAGACTGTACCACTAGCTGTGACACATTGCAGGGTTTTAAAAGCTAAACCTTAAAGAAAATTAAAATTGACCACCCCAGCCTGGTGCCTCAGACAACATGCATTACACTGCTGTTTCACAAAGGGGGAAAGGGGAGAGGGTAAGGGAGGTAGGAATCCTTTTCCAGGGTTAGATAATGCACTAAGGAGCTACATGTTTACAGCAAGATCGTGTTATCTAATTTACGTTGTGACCCATAGGAATTTTGTCATATTAATTCACCTGTCTTGGATGATTTGCTATTTATTTGAGAAGCTGCAGGTATAAACCTGTTCTTTAATAACTCACCAGGTCTGGATGTATCCCAAGAAAATAAAATAAAATAAAGTGAACTTCATCCAAAATTATGTTCACTCAGAACATCACATCTGAACACTCTTGTCTCCAAGATAAAGTAGCTCAGATTGTGCCTGTACCAATCAAAAAAAAAAAAAACCACCCTAAAAACTTATATGATTTATGATAAAATATGGGACAGTAAGTGTTGACAGGAACATCACCATAACCACCAGTGAGCATAGCACTAGCTTTTAAAATCCATGTTAGCTGCTTTGTGAAACGACTTGAGTTATGCCAGTACCCAGTTTTTCCAGTTGTTCACCTCTGTAAAAGTGTATTTGATTCTTTTATTTTTATGTATTTGCAGAAATGTAAGTACACAGCAAAGTGGGAAGTTGATTTTTTTCATCTAGTATCATAGATCTATACTAAATGCTGTAAATTCTTGCAATCGAGAAACATAAGGAAGCCAAGCACAGACACATACATGTTAAACCATACAGTAATGCCAAAGCTGGATCTTAGAAAAACAAATTGAGAGTGACTTACCCCACAAACCCCCACTTCATTTCTTCAGTACACATTTCATGCCCTCAACTCCATACTACATATCTGCCTTTTTGAAGCTAACCACCCCAAATGTCACTTACAGCAGATACAATTGGAATAGTGTGGCAAAACGGAAACTCAGTGCTGACAGTTCATTTTCACAGCAAAGCACTGATGGAAGCCATCAGCTTTCCTCGGCAAAGCCTGGTTTCTGGAAAAACTGTTTTTCTGATAGTCTTTTTCACCTGCCCAATCCCTCTGCGCTTCAGGTGTTTGGCACCACAGCTTTCGGGCAAAATGGGCCATAAGTCCCTATGGTCCAAAGAAAATCATATGAATAACTGTATTTTATGCTGTGTCATCAGTTCCCAAGAATGAAGAAATAATGGTCTTTGGAATCCACCTTAACTGAAACGTGTAACTAAAACTTTTTGTGCATGCTTTGCAGTGAAATACTAGGGAACATAAGAAACCATTCATTATTTTTATTTAAGACTTAATCATTCAAATGGTGTCTGCATGAGATGTTTGAATTTCTCTGAGCTTTCTGCCCTGCATACACCCATATTGGCATATTGTAATACCTACTGCAAATCATACATCGTTCCTAAAAATGTAAGAAAGACCATATCAGGCCATATCCGTCTGGCCTAGCATCTCACGTCTAACAGTAGTCTGTCAAGCAAGGGAACTGTGATATTTCCCAGATATAGTATCCCAAATTCCACTTTCCACATGTATGGCGTCTCCACAATTCATAGATGTGTGGACTTCCTTTTCATTAATTGATCTAATTGATTTTTTTGATTGCATGTAAGCTTTCGCTGTCTACCACATACTGTAAAAATTTTGATCAAGCTTTTTCAGCTGTGCAAGTTTTGGCTGCAGAATTTCATCCAGATGCCTGTTCCAGAGTCTGTCAGTCTATCTTTGATGAACCAGCAGAGCTGGCTGACACACCACTAGCCTTTTGCTCCCTTTCAATTCTTACCATAAAAGATTTAAACATACTCGATAGAAAAGTCAAATTTTGAAATAGTAAAGTTCTCCTCTAAATGAAATAGTTCCTCCTGCACACTAGGAAAAGGGTTCCCATTTAAAAGAGCCAACAAAGTCTCTGCTAGAATTGCAGATCACTCAAGTCCCAATAAAGACCATCACGAAAAGCTCAATTTGAAGTCAATGTCCACACTTTCACCTTAATATAAGCAGATTTTGGCTTATCGTCTCTATGTACAAGTAATATCAGATTTGTCATGGAGTCTTTATAGAAGATATATTTTAAGCCCTCTAAACTGCATGAAAAACCCAAGGATTATTTTTAAGAGCTATGCTCTTTTTCTTTCACTGATCACTGTTAGAGCAAATCATAGAGGTTGAACCATTCTTGCCAGCTTTATTGCTTGCATATTTTTTAAATAAAACTTCTATTCTATTTGAAAACCCTTTGATGTTACTTTTCTCTTTTTTCTTCTGTAAGTGTTATAAGAAAATGGTTTGGGAAACATTTGGACAAATGGGCAATATAAACATTGCTTTACTAGCTCCAAAATCAGTGTTTTCCCTAGCTTGAAACTAAGGGGGAATTCAAGCCTAAGCAAACACTGTAATGAAGGGGCTGTAGGAAAGAAATGCTGCATGAATGTGGTTATCCTGAAACACCCTGGAAGAGAGAGCCAAGAGCGAGCCAAATTCTCTAGGAAGCAACTATATATTGAGCTAGTAGATTTGAGATCAGAAGCACCACAAGTTAACTATGCTGGATGAGATATGTAAATGGAAGGAATTAAGACAGAAATTACATTGGCTAAAACTACTGTGAAATTCCTGCATCCGTAGTCATACATATACATACAAAAATGGAGGATGCAGTTAGCTCCTGGATGAAACAGTCTTCACCAGCAGCCAAAAGACAAGATATTCTCCATATCACAACATGTAAATATCAAAGATATCTGAGCAAACATTTTAGTTCAAATCACAGTATCTGTAATTCTGTTTTCTTGTCCTTTAACATATGTTTGAACTGAATTGCATCTCATTCTCCAAGCCTGGTCTGATATTCCACTTTGTTTGCTGTTTTCCCATCACATTCCTTTTAAACACAAAGCCAGACAATCACCCTTAGTCACAGTAAGAGACAGAATAGGCACACACAGTCTCTTCTGCCAACCCTTACACTCATCATTGCTGCCGAGTATTTACTTGCAGGACTTCTCTGCTGATCTGGAAGATCCACCGCAGCTGAGAGATCTTTAGGTCGATGCCCAATGGAGCTGCAACTTTTCTGAATATTTACTCCCTCTGCTTAAAGGCAATTATCAGATGTATACCTTGTCCTTACATCAATGTGTGAGTAGGTCCCTGGTGCAACCCTCTCACTGCACACTGCACTCCCAACACTTCTCCTTGTGGTTCAGTGACACAGGGACAGTGCCAGACAGCATGGACCACACTTACCTGGCATCTTCTCTCCTCTCGTGGGGAGACCTGGGCTGCTGAGGAGCAGCAAAAAGGGCAGGAGTCACCCTGTAGCACATTTCTTGGTGGGAGCATCCAACTCCAGCTTTCAGGGACAAATGAGACTTTCTTGAGGTATATGCAAATGGAAGCACTTAAACTTAACAAATTACAAAATTAGAATATAATAGCAACAAAGTTTGAGTTGAGGAATTTTTAAAATAAGTACAGTATGATATTAAATATCACATTCTCTTACCAGTGTAGTGTATGATGACAGTTAGAAGATGAATTTTTAAAGTTCATTCTACCTATCTACCTGTAGCAACTATCTCAGCATCTACACTGTGGTCATCACTGTTTTATCTAAGGAGCTTTCAGAGCAGTTGTGAACTTGAGAGTTAAAAGAAAAGACCTCATTTTATCTCAAAGGTCATGTGGATGCTATAAAAATATGGATATGCAGTTCTATAAAATCTCCAGGTTAAAAAGTACATCTATTAAAACAAAACACATGTGCAGACTCATGTTTCCTGTGATATAGGCTTGTTCCAGCCTTACTGCAGGGACACAGCTGAGCTGTGTTTAAGAATATTGGTGCCATCAGCTGTAACGAAGCAGCAAATGCTAAGGATATGTGAGGTGACATTCAGGACACAGCTTTATTAATTATAGTATGTATTCTTTGCACTGCTGTGCTGGTTCAGCTTAGAATGTGCAAATAACCAAGAACACCTTATCATGAAAAGCTGACCCATCTCTTGCCCTTAATGGGACACTCAGAATAAAACAGACAGCAGCAGTTCCCTATCCTGCAACAAGCAACCTAGGCCCTCCTTAGGCTCACTCATGTTTTCTTTTCAGCAATTGATTGCTGCGTGTGGCACAAACCAGACTTGCAAAATTTCTTCTTGGATATGCATTAAAACAGTTTGTGAAAAAATGGGAAGGATGCTTGGATCTTCTCCCTTGTTTCACAAAGCTAGTCAAACATGGAAGAGAAAGGAAAGAGGGGATTTTTTTTCATATAGATATTACCGTCATCTTTTGCAACCTTTAGCAAATAGGGTTGACACTTAATAACTCAATTAGGTAAACGGGATGTTTTATTCAATTTGTGGTTGTATAGTCAGGTATAGGGAGGAAAAAAATGACAATTCAAATGGGGAAGTTATCAAGCAGATTCTGTCCCCTCTGCTGAAAGGCTCACACCTGCCTAAAAGAGATATTCTGAAAAAGCTTACCTTAGTCTGCCCCAATTATTAAAAAAAACTGTATAGGAGTTTACTTGAACCCAGTATCTTATGAACAGAAGCAAGCTGAATTTTCAGAATTGTTAAGCTCCCATGCTCCCACTGATTTCATCTGGAGCTGTGGTTGCTCTTCTTTTCTGAAAAATCAAGCCTTAGAAGTTCATGGTATAGGAATATAAAATGTCCACAAAAAAGGGGGGAGAAGTGCTTGTGTTATGACATTAAATTATAGGTCTAAAGTTGTGCTGGGAATAGTTATTTACACTGCTGGTAAATTTCATATTGGAAATCCTAGTCCACTGAGAATACTCTCCCCAATACTCCCTCCAAAAAAAAAACCCAAAACCTAAACCACTGTAAACTTAAAATTCCTGTGCTTTTTTTTCTACAAGTTTCATCAACTGTATTCATAAATGCCCACATACATATAGATATGCAGGTGTATGCATAGAAATCTATGGCTGTATATCATGTATGAAATGGAACTGTATGAGCAAGCATAAACCTTACACTATTGAGACATTCATGTTTATCCAAGTCCAGTTCCCGTTAGCACAAAAAGCAAAATCTCAGACCACTTATTTGGTTATCTAACTACAGATTTAAGTACCCTGCTTCTCATACTCAGACTCTGTTTCCCGGATCAGGTAGCTGAGTCACAGAATCAATTAGTTCTCAGTGATAAAGAAAGGAATATAAACTACTAGCAATATCACAAGATAACAAATTAATTTTGCTATAGGTGATGGGTTGCTGTATGTTTGCTATATACTTGATAGATTACAATGACATAGCCAACTACTGGATTGTGCAAAAATATTTCTCATAGCTGGGCAACTTTTAAAAATCCCTCTAATTAATTAATTCAAAGCCACAAGGACTTACATTTCTAAGTAACTTAACTGCTTCTGAAATGTTTTCTAGCTAAACTTTTCAAAATGCATGCCATCATAAATTTCAGCCAATTTAAATCCTCAGGTATCTTTCTGATGTTTAAGCAGCTGACTGTTTCACTGCTACCTATTTTAATTAAACTATACACTCTCAAAATAACATTGTGATAAAACATGCTAATTGCTAATGTTTGAGTTACCTCCTGAGACTGCCCATATGTTAGGAGTCACTGTTTAGCAATGACTTGATTGTATGCTGTACTTGGCAGGGGCATTGTAGAAATGTAAAAGCCAAGTGTTCACTACTACTGAAATGGCACTAATACTGGACTGTTCAATACATTTAAAAATATGTATTCCACTTCCAAAACAGTCTAACTTCATTCTCACGGAAATCAGCAACAATAGGTAAACATTTTATGCTTTCGTAAAATCTCACTTTGATGATGACAGTGGATTCACTCCTAATAAGAAGTTCCCCTCTAGTGCCTTGTACAACTTTTATCACTAACTCCACAACTGCGCTGGTACTCTCATGCTCTCATGGGGCTACTGTCTTTAAGTAAGTGCTAGCTGAGACCCTAACAAATTTCCATAATTAAGTTTCTGAAATCTATCAATTTCTTTGGAGGACTGTATTAATAGACTCCTTTGCTTCTGACGTCTCGTTACTTCATAATTCTATATTGTGCAATCATTACAATAACAACACATGCAATGTTTATATCTAAAGTTCCAAATATACAGCTCCCAGTAGTGTAAAATAAATGAAAAGGCCATTTCATGCATTTTCTGAGGTCTGTAAAGTAACTGTAGCTGTTTAATATAGTAAAACCCTAAGTTTCTAAAGCTCCCTAGTAGTCAGTTACCACCTCCAATGAGACCATGGAAAAGGTCTACTAATGTCATAAGAGAGAGCTTATTGTCAATTAAACAACCTTGTTGCTTTAATGAAACTAAACTGCTCGTAACACAGTGTGAACCTATGGATCATGTTTTTAATGTAGGTTGGGTTTTCTTAAAGGTTATTGGAGTTTTGAATCAGCAGAACAATGTTTTATCTTTAGCCATGTCCAGTTTTTCTCCACCTTTGAAAAGGCCATCTTCTACTAGGTCTCATAAATACCCTCTCAAGGTGTGTTTCCCAAGACTAAGCACTGCAGAAATTTCAGAATTTACTGTTTAAATGGAATTACATACAAGAATATGTAATACAAATATTCTTATATATTATGTATATATTATTCTTATACATTATGTATATACATATGCAAATATTCTTATATACACATACAAGAATAATAATTTGCAGAAGCAAGCCAAAAGGCCTACTCCTCTCCCATATTATTGCATCTATTTTCACCCAGTGCTAATGTAACACTGAAAATAAGGACAGGACTGAGTAGGGGGAAGAAATTACTTGGCAATACACAGGAACAAAAGCAGTAGAGAAAAAGGAGAAGGAAAAGTAAAGGGTTTGTATGATATTCATTAAGAGATTAAAAGGAAAAGCTAGCAGTTGCTAGCATTCAAAACTAATATTGTACTCTACCAAAGAGAGAACTAAAAGACATTAAGTCATGTGTACTTTCTGACTTGTAAGTGTCATGCTAAGGGCAGAAGATGAACAAGTAAAGGATAAATCTATTTGGAAACTTTTGTTTGAACTTCCTTACCGTGTCTTTGACAGCAAAGCCAGTCCTTATAAACTCTTTCTACAAGGACTTGAACAAGACATTTTAAGGATAAATGCTCACAAGTGTTTCCAGCAAGCAGCCTAAACTTGTTAGAGTGGTTTTCCAGATTCAAACCTTTATTGAATTTTTTATAAAGTTCTGACTTTTTAGTGTCATGGTTTTTTCCACTCAATATATGATGCAGATGACCATTTCATTTTATTCCAGTGAAGTTCTCACTCTGATTAATCTCCTGTCTAAACAAACATAGCCACCCAAACAGTTCATGAATCCATCAGTTCTGTTTTCCAGACTCCTCCTCTCCAGACTGAGTTAGGATTTGAGCCAGTTTCCTTCTCATGGGTGTCTCACCAACAGTGTAGCTACACCTCAGCACCTACCTCCCTTTGCAATCAATCACTGCAAACACAACCATGATCCTGCTAGTCTGGTCAATAACTTTGTTGTCACCTTTGAATTAGAGCTCTAGACCTCGCATTTAAACTCCTTCCAAATCTTGAGATCCAGTTTTCTCATTCATGTCAATTACTTCACAGTTACGGCAACTGTCTTTCCTCTGGCCTTGACCTTATGCAACCTTATTCCCTTTATATTCATGCAAAACACTGCTGTTAAGTCCATTATCTTAAGTCCACTGTTTTAGGATGGGCCCATAAATTTTCTCTCATTGTGCTCTCTGGTTCTTCCTTTCTACGGCATCAGACATGAGATATTTGTTTTCCCCTACCCTATGATTTCTCTTTCACCATCAGGTCACAATGTCATTCTTTACAAGCCACTTGTCACATTTCCAAACTGCCAGGGCATGTTTTCTCTCATAGCACATCATGGGTTTTGAAAGAGTTTTCTGCAAGCACCCGTGAAGCCACACCAGTTACCTTTCTTCTTTTAAACTCTTCACAGTGCACTCAAAAATCAAATGCTTCAACATTAAAGTCCCATGTGCAGAGATGCCTTCTCATCTGTTTTCCCTTTGTCTCCTCTCTGTCCACCTCCACAGCTGATCTGGGCTTTTGAAGGACCATATAGAGGGCAGTTATGTCCAGTGACCACAGCTTCCACAGGCTGCAGGGACACTGAAAACAATCACTAATAAATACAAAAACCTATATTAATGATAAGGGAAGGGAGCAAGCTGCATTAGGTCACGCTCCTCACGCTGGTACAAGACATCTTTAATGATACAAGGAAAAATGCTGACATATGCTGTCACACAGACACCAGAAATTCAAGAAACAACAGTAACCAATCAGCCTCTACCCTATATCCCTCAAAGTTCTGCACATACCAGTCTTTTCCTGCTTTCCTCTGTTTTCTGTAGGTAGCTGGGACACGAAATGATAATTTGTGTTCATCTTTTCAAGCCTTGAAGATATCTCATCACCACAGCGTTACTCCAAGTAATGAAAAACAGACATTAATTCAGTGTGCTACTACCTCCCCCAGTAAGTCCAGAGGCAGAAGGCAAAAATGCAAAGTTCTGTAGCGTATATAATTTACAAGATGTTCTCAAATTAAAAAAAAATAAAAAACCCATCTTAATAACATGTGCAAGATCTGATGTCTGAGAAATATATTCAAGTCTGCTTCAAAATGTTGGCATTTTCAAGACAAGACGATATAAAGGGCATAACCTAATGAATCATTAGTACCAAAGCCCATCTAAATTAAAACCATAATAAGATGCTTTTAGAAGCATCACACACACACCTCTTTTTTTCTCTCCACCTGTGTTATTTCACTTTCAGAGAATATCCAGAACTCCGTTTACTTCAATGTGCTCTTTCAAATGCCTCATTCTGATAGACTTGATGGAGTCCCTCTCTCTTCTGTCACAGGAAATAAATTGGACCTGGTGGTTTTAAAAGAGAAAATGTGTCAGATAAGGTTCCTATTCTCAATGGAAAGGGAAAGATATTTCCCTCATTAGCATGATATGCCCTAATTTCAGATTAAGTTTTATGTAATATGCATTAATTCATATATTTATGTTCTTTCTACAGGTGTCTGCTTAATGTAATGTCATATTTGTTCACACATTAATACTTTCCATGGGTTTCTCTGAGAATTAAATCATCCAAAATAGGATCTCCTTAGGATTATATCCATGTTCTATAATATCCAGAGACTTTTCAGAAAAGGCCCAGGGAGAGAAAAAAATCAAAAAACCCAAACATGAATTTAAATAAACTTCTATTAGCCAAAACTCAAGTATTTGAGCTCTGTGCAACAAGGCTTTTCTCAGCTCTGGCCTCTTCTGCTTGTGATGGCATAGAAAACACCACAACTTCCAAATTCTCGGGGAATCACAGTGAAAAAGACTCAACCATATTCCCAATACCAGTTTTGATCTGACTGAGCTGAAAAGGACAAGGCAATCATTTAGATACTGAAGTCTTTCCTGAACTTTATGCCAAATCAACCTACAGCAACTGACAAAAGATACAAGCCACTTCCCAATGTCACATAATAAAATTGAATATGATGGAAGTGCAGATTACTCTTTTCTGAATAATTTTATACTGTAAATTCATTATTTCTGGACTCTCATATTCTTTTCCTTCACCACCACCCCAAGAAAAGGCAATATCTCTTTAAACTGCTTCCTAAAACGTAAGCATTTCACCATGAAGGGCAAAGCCTAAGAGAACAATTCTTGGAAAGTTTACTTGTAAAATCTTGCCATCTTACCTGAAAAAAAATTCCTTATATGATTCTCTTCAAATTAGGTTACTTTGATTTAACTGCCCCGTGCCAATTTTTTTGCACACAGATAATTTGTGGGACTTTTTACATTTGAATCTCAGATGTCTGAAAAAGTGAAATAAATCTAATCCAGGGGCAGAATAAGTAGAATCAAAACCAGAAGCCCTAAATGTTTAAGGTCACATATCAAATATAGATATAATTTAAAAATACATTAAATTTCTATAGTGGTTGAACTGACAAAGCAGCAATCTGAATTTTTCAGATTTAGAAGTTTCTACGTCATCTAGTTGCTTCCAGAACGCCTGCTCACGTACACAAACAAAAAAAATGAGCACCTACGTCCTGGATGCTAGGTACCCCCACTTCACCAGGCTGCTTTTAGTCAATTCCAACAATATCTCTATTATACAAGTCAGCATATGAGTGTGAATATTAACTTTTATTCTGTTTTTAACTTTATGCACATTAATGACAACTGAAAGGTGAAAGAAGTGCGATCTAAATACAAATATTAATTAAAGGAGAACATTTTCATATTTATTTTGATTTAAATGGTTTAAGTGGGATGAGCAGAAGTAAAGAAGCTGACTGGAGGAAGGGTAAGAGAACATAAGACTTATTCATGATAGATGATTGATCCATTAAACCAAAACAGAACATTGAATTATGCTTGGTAGGGAACAGTCTAAGGTTGGCAAAACAAGATTGATGGACAGCATCGTTTTCTTCATATATTCTGTTAATTTGTACATTTTCCTCTTTTCAAAAATTGACAGATCACTTAGTGATCATTTTCCACTAAGCAGCCATTAATTCAGTATTCTGCAAATCTGAAATTTCTGAGGAATGGGCATTCCACAGGGTGTGCCAAATCCATAGCTCAGGATATTCTTCTTTCCGGCTTCCCTGTCAAGGGGTGAATCTCTTAGAGCCAGAAGGCTGCTGTGCCAAGGAGTAGCCCTTAGAATTTGGAAGGGTTGATCAGAACTATTTATGTGAAAATCACAAATCGTTTAATTTTTCTGAAAAGGTAAGAGAATTTTATAAAACTGACCTGGCAAGGAAGATCATGAGTGTAAGGAGAGCCCAATTAAATTCAACACATTATCTCTGATGTGCCAGCAAAGAAGCACTTAAAGGAAAACTGAATCATAAAATAAAAGAAAATCTGTTTACTACACACAATTACCAGAAAGAGGAAACCATTACAAAAAAAAAGCGTAAATGTATAATCTATTTTATTAATTTTTTTCTGAGGTATAAACAAAATATCTTTATCCCAAACTTTTGAGGGCTTATAACTAATTAAAAATATTCATATCAAATAAAATTACTTGCTTAGTCCCAATAACACCCTGCCCACATAAATCAAATCAACCCAGAATCACACAAAAAAAAAATTAAAAAAATCCCAGCTTGCCTCATGCTCTTCAACCCTCAGCAAAAGCTCAGCAAAAAAATAGCTCTGCAACATGTTCTGAAAGTTAAATTTGGGCTATTTTGGACCTCAGGGAGAATAAATTCTGATATCAAAGAATCTTCATGGAAACCCCCTATCACCATTTCCTTTCTATTAAGAGAAAAGCTCGATCACTTATGCATCTCTGCAGATGACATTTATGGTAATACACAGATACCTAAAAAATAGTCTGTTGAAAGGACCAGCTGAAATATTTTTCAATTACTTTCACTCAGTTTTGAACAGCAAACACCTTGCAAGGAGCAGAGGTATCTTATAACATCCTACAGACAGTCACAGTCTGCACTAGAATCAGCATGTGAATCATTTTAAGATACAAGTTATACACATACAGCAAAGTCTCAAAGTAGAAAAGGTGCAGATGCCTACAGCAGGTCTTAGACAAATGCCACTTTTAAGCTACGGAAGATGAAGAAAAGCTTTTGGCTAGAGATGGGAACCAGATCAGATTTTTCCAGTGTTCTTAGGACAAGAAAATTGGTGCGATTTTCAAATCCACATCCTGTGAGAAGCATATTTCAAGAATCTCTCGAAGGCACTTTATGAAGTCCAGAGCTGGGGTTGTTTAGCCTGGAGAAGAGGAGGCTGAGGGGAGACCTCATTGCTCTCTACAACTACCTGAAAGGAGGTTGTAGAGAGGAGGGTGCTGGCCTCTTCTCCCAAGTGACAGGGGACAGGACAAGAGGGAATGGCCTCAGGCTCCGCCAGGGGAGATTTAGGCTGGACATTAGGAAAAAAATTTTCACAGAAAGGGTCATTGGGCACTGGAACAGGCTGCCCAGGGAGGTGGTTGCTTCACCTTCCCTGGAGGTGTTTAAGGCACGGGTGGACGAGGTGCTAGGGGGCATGGTTTAGTGATTGATAGGAATGGTTGGACTCGATGATCCGGCGGGTCTCTTCCAACCTGGTTATTATATGATTCTATGATTCTATGACTAAAAGAAACACAACTTGGACTCCCTGATTCTGGGTGTGTTCTCAACACACTTTCTGTTTCTTTCTCCCAGGTTTACCTTCATCACTGTCACTCTGCCCTGGGCTTGATCTTCTTTTGCTGCCTTTCACACATTTGCCTCAAACACTTACTAAGATCACGTGAAACAGGGAGAAAGAGCTGGTCAGTGGAGTTTGTGCCACTTGTGCTAACTGATTTGTGTATGACACTGAATAAAAGTGGGTGCAAATCCCACATTACTATCTTGCAGATCAATCTACCTCAGATTCAACAAATTAACATGGCTACCCATATTTCATACCTAGGTGCTGAATAGTTGACTAACACAAAATCCACCTTTCACAGACAGAAATTAATCTAAGGTTGCCTAGCAAAGTCTAGACAATTGAAAATGTATCAGCTTTCATAGACTTCTGGAAATAATCCAAATTTGCTAATAATCTACAGTCACAAAACTGGTATCAGACTGCCAAGATGCCACATATCAAAGCCTAAGAAAGGTGGTAATTTCCTACTGGTTCTAACACTTCACTCTCGTACAGTTTCATGATGAAAGTCACCATTTTTTTCTCTAATCATCATCCAACCTCCTGCAAGAAACAAAATAACTAGCTTCACTTCCAGAGAACCATTCACATTGAGGAAATTAAAAAAAAAAAAAAAAGAAAAAGGAAAATTGTTTTTTATATACACACAGTGCACCAGAGAAGAGTCAAAGCCATAAAATGAGATTTCAAACTTCGCCAAGGACAGAGGGAGCTCACAGCCACTATTCAAAATGAGAAATATTTTATTATGCAGAAACTAATTAATATTAGAATTACAGCCTTTTCCTTACATGTTCCTTAATCCACACTTTGACTACCTCTTACACTGAAGCCCTTCTTCAAACAAACACATACAGGCTCTTCTTAAAATTTCACGTTCCAAGCAGATCTTTATATGGTGACCTTATTCTGATTATCACTCAGTTTTACATATCCCATTTGTTCCTGAGCAAAAGGCACTTAAAATTCCAGAGCAGCTTCACAAATTTCACATGTGACTGACAGTGGACTCCCAGGTTTTTCTGATATATCATGCCATGGCCCCCAGAGATGTAAACATCTCAGAAGTTTGAATGGAGACAAACCTTCTGAAATTCAGTAGTAGAGGCACACTCCATAATCTGTGACCAGAAAAAAATGGAGGGCGATTGTAAGCACAAAGCACAAAACCCTCACACACCACTCAAAGGTGTGGAGGTTAGCAGGCAGCAAGCCTTGCAGATATATACATGGGTGATAAAAGCAGCAGTGGTGGTGGTTCCACAGGAAGACAGCTCCCCAGCTTGGGTCCTTATCTACATATAAAAAAAGGGATCTGAACAGGCTGGACCGCTGGGCTGAGTCCAATGGGATGAGGTTTAACAAGGCCAAATGCCAGGTCCTGCACTTGGGGCACAACAACCCTATGCAGTGCTACAGACTAGGAGAAGTCTGGATAGAAAGCTGCCTGGAGGAGAGGGACCTGGGGGTGCTGGTTGACAGAGACTGAACATGAGCCAGCAGTGTGCCCAGGTGGCCAAGAAGGCCAATGGCATCTTGGCTTGTATCAGAAACGGTGTGACCAGCAGGTCCAGGGAGGTTATTCTCCCTCTGTACTCGGCACTGGTGAGACCGCTCCTCGAATCCTGTGTTCAGTTCTGGGCCCCTCACCACAAGAAGGATGTTGAGGCTCTGGAACGAGTCCAGAGAAGAGCAACGAAGCTGGTGAGGGGGCTGGAGAGCAGGTCTTACGAGGAGCAGCTGAGAGAGCTGGGGTTGTTTAGTCTTGAGAAGAGGAGGCTGAGGGGAGACCTCATTGCTCTCTATAACTACCTGAAAGGAGGTTGTAGAGAGGAGGGTGCTGGCCTCTTCTCCCAAGTGACGGGGGACAGGACAAGAGGGAATGGCCTCAAGCTCCACCAGGGGAGGTTTAGGCTGGACATTAGGAAAAAATTCTTCACAGAAAGGGTCATTGGGCACTGGAACAGGCTGCCCAGGGAGGTGGTTGAGTCACCTTCCCTGGAGGTGTTTAAGGCACGGGTGGATGAGGTGCTAAGGGGCATGGTTTAGTGTTTGATAGGAATGGTTGGACTCAATGATCCAGTGGGTCTCTTCCAACCTGGTTATTCTACGATTCTATGATTCTATGATATGCATAGGCCAAATATATTTTTTCATATCAACACACCAATTCATATCTAACTGTCTTAATTAACAGCCTCACTTTAAAAAACAAACAAAAAAAAAAAAAGTGCTACAAATCCAGCAGATCTCCCAAGAAGTTGAGACACTTATTCAAGATCACCAATTCAGGGCTGGAGACAATGAAACAGCCACAGTTTTATACACCAGCTTCTGAGTGTCTATAATTTAAAGGTACCTAATGCACTCTATTATAAAGTCCTGTTTTCAGTTGTTTCTAGCTTTGCCAGACTTTCAGAATCTACACTGAAATTTTCTACAGCAGAAGTCTGCCTCAGGCTTCCCTTCCTCCTCTTTTGTTTTCTGAGTTTCAGTTAAAACTGCTCAGCTATTTCTGAGAACAAAGAACTAGGAGAAAAACATGTTGTTTTGTCCAGTGTTTAAAAAAAAGAATCCTGACCACAAATTTCTCCTCTCTCCTTTGTTAAGAGTGGGATATAAAAGGTCACCTAAAAGAATCGCCCTCATGTTAGGGATATGAATTCTTATGTCCGTGTGAAGAGCTGCCCAAATCTGGCAATGTTAAAAGCCTCCCAGGTATTCTGGTTCATATGCATCAGTAGAGACTTCAGAGCTTTTATGTTTTTTAAACTTTTTTAAACTTTTATGTTTTCCCAAGATTCAGCTGCCACTTAAATGCTCTAATCCTTTCCCTGTTCTTCCTCCTCCTGTCTTTCTGGGCTGCCCTGTAGCCATGCCCATGGCCTGAAAGCAAACTCTCAGGTGTTTCTCACCTATCCCCACCTAGGCAACCCAGAAGGTATTAGAGGAGGGGCTTCAAATCTCTACTGTCCTCCTTAGTTCAGTGTTTCAAGGGCAGAAAACAAACTAAAATGGAGACAAGAGCTGCAGGACATGTGAAATAGCAAATCAGCACCGAGGGGGAGCTAGGTGAGCTAATGTAGAAGACAGCAGTCAAAGTAACAGAAAAGGTCTATATAAGAGAAAATGTAAGGAAGTTAATTGTATAAACAAAATTTAGGAGTGCTACGTTGTCTTCAACAAATGGAACTATTGGAAAGTGAGCATCATGTTGCTGGCTTTGTAACTGCCAGAGACACTAGTACCGTCCCAGTTTATGGTCCAGAGACTCGAAGTTGCTTTAGGCAATTTTGAAGACCATGTGATTCTGTATTTCAGACTTTTTTATTTTACATATTATTTTTTAATTGAGGAGCTACATTAGAAATATTTGTGATGAAAAGCCAAGTATACTGGTATTCCATACAGGAAATACCAGTATTATTGCATTTACATACAACTTCAATTCACTTGCCTTATGAATAGAAATCATGGTACTGCTTTTAATAACACAGTCACCTGCCTCATTCACTGCACGAGAAAAACCTACCTTGGGAAAAAGAATCGAACTATATGGTGGAAAAGGCTAGCTTCTACAGGATCCCTACCTTATCCTTTACAAGAGATGTAAAGCAATTAATACAAGGTATCACTGACAGAAAAGCAAGGATATTTTTCTGGTCAAAGCATTCAATTTTTATAGTTGAACAACAAATAGAATTCTACCTCTTTTATCCCATTTTACAGTTACTAACTGTGTGCTCTTTGTTTATGAATTCCTAATGCAAGACACCCTGGGTCAAGGTGGCAAAGGTACCCATACTCCCACCTGAAACAGATGAGAACTGTGCTTTCAGTATGTAAAGGACCATAACATACCAAATGTTTAAAAAGGAATTGTTAAATGTTATATATCCAAAGTAGACAGGCCCTGTTGAAAGTTGCAGTATCAGTACTTTAGCTCTCTCTTTCTGGGATGGGATGGATCCTTCTTTCTCAAAAGGAAACAAAACATGATTTGTACTAATTGTAGTGTTTGAAGGTGCTATCTTATATAAGGCCTAAAACTGAAGAAATGGGATGTTTAGTAACTGAGTAAGACCTTGTTCCATGTTTCTACTAGCAGTGCACATTCTTACTTCAGAACTATGCTACAACATGTTCCTACAAAGGTATAGATGAATCTTGTATAAATTGCATTTGTTCTTAACTGTTACCCTAGGATTTTCTAATTCTGAGTTCTTTGATCTGCTGCTCCTCATGTTCTCCTCCCAGAGAACCTTGTTCTTGACTCTTTGTGAAGTATCACAGTCCATGGGAGGAATCATTCATGCTGATGAATAGGATGCTTTTCAAAGCTGTTGTCATAGATTCCCCCTACAATAAGATGAAAATTATGCATAACTATTTCTCTGCTAGGGTACGAGGTGCCCATAAAAGTGGTAATTTTTAGAAATGATTCAATAAATATAGCTAATTATTGGCAAATAGCCTAAAGTCATCCCACTTTCTAGAGCTCTGATCTTTTCATAACTCATATGTTAGGCAGGGTCAGGCTTGGATCAGTGTGTAACTGAATCCCCTGGGAAAAACTCGGGAGCTCCAGGCTGCACTAGTGGCTATTCAGTAGGTGGCATTATATCCCTAAAGATAGTGCCAAGCAAGTCCCCTTTCAGGATATTTCATAAAAGTAACTTTTAAGCATAATCCTCATTTTTCACCCTCATTTGTCTTTACAGCTAAGTAATCCCATACTGTTTCCTCGCTGCAGAAGGCATGAATGGAAGTGTGAGTTTCAGCACTCCTGCCAAATTCTAGAGGGATTCTTTTCAGCCTCCTGCAGAGCGATGTAGGCACACAAAGTGCCACACCTGACGCACCAAAGAAGTTCTCAGATCCCCTTTCTCTCTGTCAGAGGCATACATCCTGGTACCTACGCTCCAGCTGCTGGCTTGTGCGTGCCAGCTCTTGATTTCTAGTAAAACTTTGAGACTAGGTGTTAGCTAACTTTTCTCACTTATGGAGTCCACGAAACTTGCAGGTAACAGTTCTCAATCCTGCACAGAAAATAGTCTGAATTTACTGAAGGACTCGTTTGCTTCGTTCAGACCTGAGGGCTCCATTTGCTTGGTAGGTTTCAGAAAGACTGAAACAGAAGCAAAATTAAGGTAGATATTATTAAAGTCTGTTGGGGGGAGGTTGCCGAATGTAAGATATTGTTGGAGACAATACTAATACTTAAAGTACATGCCCATCTCCTTGGCATTTAAAAGAAATGCAAGTTCAAAATGGTCTTCTGTATAGCAAGGCAAATCTTGGAAATAAGGAACAAAACAGACCCAAATCCCATACAGACCTACATAGCTTCCTAACTCCACATTCTGTGTGTATTGCTGTTGACCTCCAGAGCCTAGATTTCATTGAGAGTGGATGGGCAGACCTGTAATTTCTTAACTGACCTTTGAAAAAAGGATTAATTCCTAAACCTCTGAAGTACTTTGGCAAACTTTCTCCTGAGTTGTTTCCGTAGAGACAATGAGCCACATTGCATTTTAAGTTTCCTACTATATACCTTCTTCTCCTTAAATATTGTGTCTCCTATTTAGGACTTGACAGGGAGGGTTTGAACATAAGCGATCCACTTTTTATTTGTGGATGCCCTTTTGTTTTCTTTTTCAAAGAGTATGTGCAGAGAATGCACAGCATGACAGAGGACATAAGGAACTGTAAATGAGAAACTTCATGTCAGTCTCTAGACTTGATGGCCTGTGTAGGTGTGGCCCTTGTACCATTAAACTAATTACTTCGTTGAGGTTGAAACTATAGTTTGTGGAATTTAGCCTTAGAAAGAACAAGCTGCCTCTACTTTGATATCCACAAAAGGAGGGGGCAAGGGTGGAGTGGCAGGAGAATGCAATATGCCTGGAAAAAAAGCCATTTGGAAAACTGGCAACATATACTTTTTTTCCTATGAAAATTTTGCTGTTAGCTACATTAGACTTTGAACTGTGTCCTCACCAATGCTGTTGCTTCTTCTTTAAAGTCAGTTTATTCAGTTGGTTATGAATGACTTTCAGCTGCTCTGTAAATTGTTATTGTCCAAGCTCCACTGCAACCAGGGGTCACTTGCCATTTCCATTATAAACCCTGGTTTTCAGGTGTTTATTATAACTTGGCAGTTTTCAAATCTGGGTTAAAAATTGGTATGCTTGTTTTTTCAAGGCCAGATGGGT